>NC_081528.1:10973315-10985815 GCF_030273125.1 Centropristis striata | reverse complement strand
TAGTCCTTTCAAGTGGGTTGTCTGGGTCTCCTGGTCTGGCTGTTTTTGTGCTCTCCTCTCATTTCTCCTTCCCTCCCCTCCTTCTTCTCTTGCCCTCTGCCAGCCGAGCCAAGACTTCAGGTGGAATGATGCCGTTACGAAAAGAGCCCGTCAACGCTTGCCCGACATGCCAAGCCAAGTATTTGTCTCTCGGGGTCCCCCCTCACCTCCTCCTCCTCCTCTTCGCTCTACTCCCCTCCTACCCCCTCCCCCGGATCCTTGAGAACAGGAAGTGTATCTTGTTAAGTGATGGATGGGCCCCCTGCTCTTGCTGAGAGGAAAGAAAAAAAAAACCTTTCTTTCCCTCCAGGGCAGTCAGATGAGTTTAGCAGTCTCAAAGCTGAGGGTAGGCTCTGCTTTTTGGGAGCGCCTTGGAACCCTTGGAGCCTGAGCGCCTGGAAGCCACGGGCACTTCTCCATTATGTGTGTAGTGAGAATTAAAGAGTGATAAAGTAGCAGGCGGCGTCTTTGCAGTAGAAAAATGGATCCAATCTTAAAAAGGCCGAGCCGAAGAGCACTTACTGGCATTGTGCATTTATGTGCATGCTAAATGCATTTGTTTGTCGGTGTGCTAGGGAGTGTTTGTCTGTGTGAGTAATTGAGCCAGGGGTCAGCAGGTTTGTGTTGGCATGCAGCCGCCGGATTCTTCCAGGGAGAGCAACTCAGGAAGTGTCCCTGGCACGTCCTCTGCATAGTGCAATACGCACTGCCGCGACTGGCTCGACCTGCTGTGACAAACAACTGCAGACTTCAATCCCCACTGCACCCGTCTCACCTCCTGCACACACACACACACACACACACACACACACAATACCCAGTAAGAACCTTGACATCAAACTAACTCTCACATGTGTTGTTTTATAGTTGTTTTTGCCAGACGCATCTTATCAAGTCTCAAGCCCCTTCTGATTTCAATTTAATGCTGCAGCCCTCAAACCTGCTCTCCATCCATCTCCCAGCAGGTCTACCCAACAGCCGTCCTTTGTCCGCTTTGAATCTCAGTGACGTTATACCTCTCCGTCCTTTTTACGCCGCCGGTTCGTCACCCGCAGCCAAACCCTCTCCTCAAACGAGTGGAAGAATCCAGAGACCTAAAAAACATGAACATTTCCTCTCATGATCCATTGCTCCTTTGTCAGCCATGTCTCTGTTGTGGTTACCTAAGGGTAGCTACTAATGTTTGTCTCCAGTTTCCATCCTCTCATGTTCCACACACATACACAGGAACACAAAAAAAAGCAACAGATAAAAGGCAGGAAAACTGTCCATCGCCCCAGTAAACGGGAATTGGTTATCCAGAGGGGAAATAAAGAAAACCATAAAGCAAAACTCTTAAAAATTGCTTCCGGCACACTTTGCAAGCAGATGGACTTCAAATGCTACATCGTAAAGACCAGTTGGTGGTTTCTGTCACAGTACCTTAAGGATAGGGCTGCAACTTATTGTTATTCTCGTTGAGGTTAATTTTCGACCATGGAGGCAGCAGGTGACAAAACAATCACACCTCAAGGTCCATTGTGGATGTCCAAATGCCCATTTTATCTAGGACCTTCAGGCACTTCTTGTTTGTAGAAGGGTTGCAAAATTCTGGGATTTTTCAAAGTTGGAAACTTTCCATGGGAATTAACAGGAAATTATGGGAATAAACAGGGAATTACTTCATTTTTAAATGGGTGGGGTTGGGGCAGACGAGTAATATTTAACTCAACATTCATGTTTTTGTTGTTCAATGAAAGAATTTAAACGTCATAAAGTTCTACTTTCAAATACATCTGTTGATATTTTTTAAATTTTGAATATTTGCAAAATTTCCCAGCTTAACTTCCCATGGAAAGTTTCTGGAAATTTACTGTAAATTGTCCATCCCCTTTGCAACCCTAGTCTGTTAGCTTGATACACAACTTAAATGATTAATCCAGTACTACTAAATGTTTAAGCATTGCAGATTGTTTTGCTTTCTGCATAGACATACTATAAATGTTCACCGACCATATAGAAAAAGAAACGAGGGGGCAGTCGGTCCTGGTAGATACGTGGTGAATGCTGACAAGCAGGAATAGCAGTGTGATATCTATGTAAATAAGAGTTCAAAGGCTGCTGATCCGGTCCCTCCAACCTTCACTGATCACTCCTGACGTGACCTCCTGCATGGCTTGCGTCTGCGTGTGTCTCCTGCCCCGTCTCCACTGGCCGGGGTTTAGCCCCGCTGTGGCCTGTCTGGCCCAAAGCCAGGGGCTCCACTGTCTTTACAACCAGGCCTCACTGAGTCTCGGGAGAAGGACAACAATGAAACTGTCAGTTCCAGTTGATGTTTGTTTTTCTGTTGATTCTTCATCCCGGCGCTGAAATTAAATGCTAATTCACGGCGAGTCAAGTGCATTTTGCTAGTTTCAAATCCTGCTGTTCTTTGGCTAGCTGGCCGGTCCAATGGATACACAACCCAAACCAAACAATACCACACCAGACCGCAGCCTGTCGCAGCCTGGCTGAGGAGACCGTATGGAGACACAGCACATTTGTCTGTCCGTCTGCCCGTCTGTTTGAGAGGCGCCTGCCACTTAATGACGTCTGACAAGCGAGACAGCGGCGGCTTCGGGTACTCAAGGACTGTTTTGGGGTCACGGAGATGTGATCTGTAGGAAGTGGAGGGTTTATCAGATAACGTCAACATTGTCTCCACGCTGACTGCTAGAAGTGGAAAACTTACATTTCACAGTTTGCATTTTAGACATTTGGTTCGTGGTCCTGTCTAAAGAGGCATTTGATCAATGCAGGAGGAGAGGAAGCTTCAGTTCCTAGAGCTGCACCATAACAAGAGTCAGAGCCCTGACAGTATTTTGGGGACCTCTAAGTGATCATGTACAAAATATGTGCTGGAATAAAAAAGTATATCAATTGAATTTAACATGTGTTTCCCTCAGCGAGCCAAAGATGATTTCACTGATGCTCAGTTTTGATGTGGAAGCATAACTTCATAGACTCGTGTGTAACAGTTTGTGAAATATGATGGTGAACCAGAGACTTACTTTTTTTTCCGTCCCACAGGCCCTGATGCGTCCAGGTCGCCTTGACCGAATCGTCTACGTGCCGCTTCCAGATGCTCCAACCAGACAGGAAATATTTTCTCTGCAGTTCCGCAACATGCCCGTGGCCCAAAACGTGTCGGTTGATGATCTGGTGACTCGGACGAATAAATATTCTGGAGCAGAGGTGAGTTACGTTTCCTTTGTGCAACGAAAGTTCCATCCAAATCTTTTGCACTGGGAAAATCAAAATAATTCTTGAAAATTCAGGCCACTACAAAACAATAAAGGAGGGTCACTTTTTCTTTGCATTGGTCTGCTCAAAGGCTAGCTCAATTTAAAAGCTAACCTACTTTTCAAATAAAAGGATATTTGCTAGGTTTTTTA
This sequence comes from Centropristis striata, assembly GCF_030273125.1. Lineage (NCBI taxonomy): Eukaryota > Metazoa > Chordata > Actinopteri > Perciformes > Serranidae > Centropristis > Centropristis striata. Next base: position 10,982,363 of record NC_081528.1, on the reverse strand, counting down.
AAAGTTTGAAGATGCAATCTGATTATTGAAATAATCAAAACCATCTAGTTTTCCCTCACCAGATTTGTTTTCAAACGTGTTTCTTGTCAGATCAAGCTGAAAAATAGTTTGCATATTTTACCTAAACATCAAGTTTAAGAACTCAGTGCAAATGGTGCTCGGCTGGTGGATTGAAACCTGCACCCCTGCATTCACAAGCCTTCACCTTCTGCTGACCCCCAAATAAGAAATTGCATTGCGATGTTAGCGTGCTTTTCCATGATGTGTGTGATGTGCCTGTACTGTGTCACAGAGCGCCCTCGTGATCTCAAAGACTGGGAGTAATAGTACAAACACTCCTTTGTGTGACTGATTTGTCTCTCTGGATTCGTCTGCCGCGTGATCCACATTGTCTTGAGGAGAGAAACTGCTACCGTCCTTTATCACACAAATAACTAATAAACTTTTAGGAGAAACAAATCGCACTTATAAACTTAGAGTTCGTAGGGTTTATCCGGTGTGTATTATTTACTGCAGGATATAAAAGTTTTGGGAGTTTCTGTCTGGGACCTGGTTCTCTCTATATCTTTCTTGTCCTTTGTCAGAGAAATCATGTTTGTCTTTGACCTTCAACGGGAATCATAGCTCATACACCATATTTTTCCCCCTTGAATGTAAATCCAAGTGGAATATTTAGACTCAAAGGGTCAGGGACATGATATAAATGTTATGCTGATCTTCTGGCAGGCTCAGAAAACAACTGTTTAAAATGATTCAGACACTACTGTGCTTTGGCAGGCTTTGAAAACACACATTTCTTTGTTGTCCCAGTCATGCTTTCAGTGTGACATGTTTGTGAGCGCTGCTGTGTACAGAAGAACCTCTGATGACTTGTGTGTTAAGTGTTAAGTGTGTTAGGCAATGTTAGTCTTAACCCGCCTCTTATTATAGGCAATTGGGTCTCTAACATAAAGAATGTGATGATTTAGATTGTGATAATAAAGTTAATAACGGAAGATGGAAAATGATGCTGGGATATTGTTTGAATAGAAGAGAAATTGCGTTTTTTTTCCCCGCCACCCCCCATGTCATTAGATCATCTCTTGGCGATCTGGAGTAACCACAGTTCAACAATATGAAAGAATAAATAAACATGGTTGTAGTCCTCCTACAACCCCAGTTGCAAAAAAGTTGGGACTTTATGTAAAACGGCAATAAAATAGAATGCATAAAATTCAATATGAGTGACTATATTTAAAAAAACAAAAGTTTCCGTTTCCGTTCAGTTTCAGTTTGAGCATTAGTTATCTTGTCTTTGTACTGTATTTTATTGAATGCATGTTGCAAACAATTTTCAAATCATTGAATTCTGTTTGAATTATTTTTTCATGTTATCCAACATTAATTGGAATCAGGTTGTATATGCACACAATATCCACCAACCGTATTGCTTATTTTTGCATCAAAGACTTTGTATTTGCTAATAGTCCATATCTTTTCAATAGTATGAAGCAAAGGTCAGGGGAAAAGGTATTCAACTTTATTTATTATTTTATAGCTTTCCTTTCATCGATTATTTCTCATTTAATCACAAATATTTAATGTTATACAGAATCACTTCAGATTTTTTCCTGTGCTTTGATACTCACACACTCCAACATTTCTCTCAACAAGCCAAGAAAACAGTTTATCAAGATCAAGTCTGATCAGGACAGTGAGGTGTTGAGGTGTTCCCGTCTTTTCTCTTGACATTCTGATCCTCTGGAGGGCACGTTCAGGTTATCTGTAGGGCCTCCTCATATCCTGAAAGTACACGCTCGCTCCCTGATTCCTGACTCGGCAGCCCCCACCCAAAAAAGCAGCCTAAAGCAGGCGTACACCTGGAGGAGGTATGCAGTGAGAAACCAATCCCCCGCTATCAGGTTTTGTGTTTGACATCGGGGTTTCTGGTGTTCCGTCTCATCTGTGGAATGGAGGTCTGCAGTCACTTGCCATTGAGTTCTTGAAAACCCCACAAAAATTCAAAGAAATGCCACAGTGGAGCTGATAAGAGTTCATAGGTGGAAAATAAACCGTGTCTCACCTGCGTACGGATTATATTTTACATACCAACGCTATAGATCAGATCAGATGAGATGAAACTTTAAACTGCCGTGATCACTGAGGGGAAGTTTGAGAGAAAACAGGATACAGATAACAGAGCAACAGGACTAAAGATAATGCTGTGTTTACCAGAAAGGAGCACCAAGGGACAAATGCAGCAAATCACCAAGTAAATAAACAAGTAAATGTCCAAACACACGGACTGCTGATTGGTCACATCTTATAGATATTCATCTCATCATTTTCTTTTAAAAACTGTTTTTACTGGGAAAAAAAAGGAGCAGATGTTTTTAAAAGGAGCAGATCACTTTTCCACCTCACAAATCTAAAAGTGTTTGTGTTTCCTGCTGCAGGAAGACATCGTCAACACGGTTTGCGGTAAATGAGATCGCACTAAATACAGTAAATGTTGACCACTCAGACAATGTTTCTGGTAACAGGGGAACTGATAATCAGCAGCCTCATCTGTCTGCTATCTTTTCACTCTCTAACTAAACAGTAATAGTTTTACTGCAAATAGGGTTTTTAAAATCCAGTTTTGGACTGTGTAATTTCACCCATTTGTTAATTTAGAAAGAGAAACTTACTTTACTATACGTTTTACTCCTTTTTATCTTCTATCCTTAATTATGCATCTACAATATTGCATTAAACAGCATTTAATTGTAGTCGCACGGTGACCATAAAAGTATCTTGTATCTGAAAAATTAAACTGAAAACAGTAGGCCGACTACTGTGTTCACATGTGTATATATAGAAATCTGCTATATGTATCCAGACGGCAACCTCCAGATCTGAGCAGTGAGGCAAACCAGGAAGTGCCTTAAGCTGCATTGTCACGAAAATTCCAACAGGAGGTGCTGACAAAGGTTGCAGAAGTATTTCGGTCCATTCATTTCTAAACAAAATGAGAAAACTTCTCACTTGATTTTATCACCTCAGAAAATGTTTTGAGGACAACACTATGGTCTCAACCGCCAGTAAAAAATCTTCTTCAAGACAATTTGATGTTATTTTTGTAAATAATGGCCATATGATTGATAAATCGTATGATTTGGGGCGTGGCTACCTTTGATTGACAGGTCACTAACAAGGCGAGCCGTCATCAGGAGAGAAGCAGAACAATGCATATCCACGGCAACGTGTCAATAAAGTTACGTAACGTACTTTTCGTTTTTGTTTTGTGCTAGCCAAAACTAACATCCCAGTTAATGCTAACATGAATTAGTAGCAACTTCTCTCAGTCAGGTTGAGATGTAGAGAGGCGTGTAGTAGAAACAAGATGGCTATGCAAGATGGCGATGAGTGTAACGATGCTTCCAATGACCAGTCCACAAACCAATGGGTGACGTCACAGTCACTACGTCCATTATTTATATACAGTCTATGTATCTATCTTATACTGCAAATGAATTACTTCTCACAACAAAACAACAATATCCAAAATATAATAAATTTATTCAAAACCGTAACAATCCCATGGCAGTTGAGGTTATATTTACAGTATGAAATTAACACATATGGAGATGAAGATGTCATAAACGGGGAGATTTTATTATTTCTAGGAAAACTTTTGCTGTTTCATATGATATCCTACAAAATGTGACATGAGACGAGCACTGTTTTCAACATGTTGCTGACACATGACCACAAAACATCGTTGACACATGACTCCTGCTGTTGTGCATTGCATCATGATTGCTGTTTTAAACACGATATTACTGCCGTAAAACAGTTTGGTTTAGGCACAAAAACCACTTCCTGTAGGTTAGGGTTAGAATGAACTAAACCACATTCCTAATGTTCAGAATAAAGATCTGGTTGAACAGGCGGAGATTGACCCGTCCAACACCTCTGGCGACCTAAAACATTACATCAATAAATTCCATAAACTCTGTCTAAAAATTGCATTCATGAGGGCAGCCTGCTTGAGCAAGTAAAATCTAGATTAAATGATTTCATGCTAAATATAATACCAAACTCATCTGTTACTTAAAAAGATAGAGTAGATATAATATATCATGCAGTATTATACAGTCCTACATGTGTGTATAACTGTAGTCAGTATCATGACCAGCTCCTGTACCACACATCCTCTGGCTCAGTGAGAGTCTTATATAACGAGTGGTATTGCCTCGGTATGGACACTGAGAGTGGCTGGACCTCTCCATCTCTGTGACAGAGCACTGAGCCATTATATTTGACTTGGCATGCTAACTGCTAATGCAGTAGGCAGCTGGGTGAGCCGCAGCCGACGAGTATCGGTCAGCGTGCGTCAAGCCAGGCGCTGCCAGCGAGCGAGCCAGATGAAGGGGGGGGGGGCTCGTAAATCAACAGGGAGATGCTTATTGAAACTGGAAGCCACTAAGAAGAGTCCAGTTTCAGTTTTCATATCACACACACTGTCACTGACTCGCTGCGTCTCTCCCTCGCTTGTTCTCACTTGCTTGCGTTGCGTTCTCATCTCTCTCCCATCTGTCGACTGGTCATACGGAGGCTTTGCAGTTGTGTGACAAATCTTCTGTCAACTGCAGTCGGTGTCATCATGGAGCTTTAACGGGGATTTGCTCGGAGACTTCTCTGGTGCAGCCTCAGTATCTTCAAACTAACTGGCTTGGTTTGGATTCAGCAGCTCTGTTCACATAGAAAATGTACTTTTTTAAATAGATTTTATATGAAAGTTTTTCTGTGTAAAGCTCAAACCAACCTCAATGCCCTTGCATGCAACTAGTCACATGACATTGTTGACAAGTTGCAGGCGAAACTATAGTGAAGAAGGCAGATTGAATATTTTAGCATGTTTGGCTAGACAGCCTTCAAATAATATCAATAAGGGGTGTAACCATGCTCCAAATGAACGGTTCAGGAGCCACAGTTTGGTTCATATCCCTCTTGTTTTGTTTTTGTTGTTTTGGTGGCGGTTGAATAAAAAAAAAACAGAGAAACAATTTCTGAGTTTTATTAAATCAAACACTTACTTGATAAATTTACAAAAACACGTCTACACTTGACAATTGACTTTGCCCATTTGTAAACTTACAAATTGACCACAAATAGTCCACAAAATCAAAGACAGATTAAATTATTGCATGTGTCACTTTGTACCTGACAAAGACAATATTTGTACATTCTTCCCTCTCTGTAGAACCAACCGACACACACAGAAACACTTTATTAATGGCAACGGTAATGTGCCTGACCCTGGTGTTAAACCACCTGCTGTTCACAAGCAAGCAAACTCCAACATTTCAAGCATCAGCAATGTAACTTTTCTAAATAATTGCTTTTGTTTCTGGAAAAAGTCTGGTTGCAAATGGGGCGAAGCTTTGTCATGGCAGGTGTTTTGCAAAGAACACAAGAAATGTAGAGTCGAGTGTGAAGCTGTTTGGAGCAGCAGGAGGCCAAAGAATTGGCTGGTTCCAAACAGGCACATTTTGAACACTATTAAAACTAATTTAAGCAAAAACTCAAACAGAAACTCAGCCACTTATCTGCTTTTATTTATACTGTTGATCTAGGGATCAAACTGGTGACCATGATCTATAAGATCATTTCTGCAACCATTAAGGCCATTTCTGCCACAATTTGAGTCCTCAGTCTTGGCAGTCTGACTACCTGAAGCTTTGACTTTAATTACATTCCTGGGATTTCAGACCTGTTTGAGAGGAGAGGGAGGCAGGGTCGAGAGGAGTGGGAGAAGGACGTAGTTGTTGTCAGCTCGGAGCTAGAAGCTTGTTAAAATCACCTGTCTTCCTACCTGCCCGGAGTGACATCTGGTTTTCCCAACACACACAACAACACCTTTAACTCACACTCAGCCCAGAAAATCGCTGCCGGCTCTCCCCCCTCACCTCTGCCATCACTTTCCGAAACAGAAGCAACATTTGATACTGTAATCGAAGTGTTGCCTCGCAGAAGAAGAAGACGAAGGGCTTAACTTGCTCCTGAAGGAAGGTGTGATGCTACTCGACTTCTCTCTTCTTCTTTTTTTCCAATTTAGGATCAAGCCCTGACAGGAAAAGACCTGGAGAATTTATTGCACCCTGTCACATGCACTGAGTCAGTTCCAGGCCTTGTTTGTAGCCTTGTTGAAAAGCTGAAGTCCTCTCACGTTTCTATACAGCGCTTTTTAACATGTCAATATGAAGATATTTAATTCAAATTTGATGATTCTTGCTATAGGGGCTGAGAATGTTTTCAATTTCAAAGCTAGTAACGATTCATTTAATCATAAAGAAAACATTACATCAGTCTACTGTCGTTATGACTCTTACATTTTACGGTCTTTGGCTACATAAAGATTTAGTGTATAGGAGAGCTTTAGCTGAATCCAGTAAATAAACAGAAAAGGTCTGATCCTGCAGAGAGCTTTGGTAATGCTCCCGCTGTAGAGATTGTTATGGCTCCAAACGAATTAAACTCAGTAGGACGCCTTTTAGACTTTCCAACTCGCTGCCTTGTTAGTCCACTCACTTGGTTGGATGGGGTTGATTAAAAGTGTGAGGCTTGATATTACAGGAAGTAGGAATTAATTATTTTGTATGGTTAAAAAAAGAATCAAATAGCAAATGCTGATTTCAAAGAAAGGTTTTTGTTTATCGATGCAAACAACATCCTGGGGAGAAGAATTTCCCTGTGCCAGAGCAATGGAGACAAAAGAGCTTCTATAATAATGACAACAAACTGGGATGAGATAAACGCAGCTCTACAGATTGTTGTAAAAGAACAGCTACTCTAACAGTGTAATTGCAATTACATCATCAGATTATTTGGAGTCACATTTTAAATGTTAGATCAACCACTATTGCAGCTTCCCTGTTTACTGAAAATTATATTGGGGCTGACTTTTGTCGTTCTTCCGTCTTTTGCTGTGTTCATCAGCTTTAAGTTGTGGAAACAATGAAGATAAATAGTATTTTATTGCTTCGAGCATTTCAACCACACCTTTATAGCTGTTTCCAGTATTTGAGTGCCAACAATGTGTAAAGGAAACGGGTCAGGTGAGACATGAAATATGATCAGGAACTCATTTTTCACGTTATTTCAACCTCTCATAAATACAGCACAATTTGTTTATCCACCCAGTGATTCTTCCTTTGCCCATGTTACAAGCTTCTGCCAAGTTTCATGAAAATTGGGCCAGTTGGTTTTCCGTAATCCTACCGATAAACAAACAGACCGAACAACAAAAAAAAACAACCTCCTTTGCAGGGGTAAGACATGTTTTTGCTGCTCTGTTTTGCCGATGGTGAAACCAAGACCAAAAATGTGTTAGGTCTTCTTTCTGTGGAAAAACCCTCAGATGGACAGCATTGATGTGTTTTCTTCAATGCAGTTTGTTCGGCGTAAACAGGAAACAAACTGAGTCATTAAAACGAGTAATGACAGTCACTGAGTGCACAACTTCCAGAAACTCAAACTCCATTAACAGAGTGTGCCACAGACCTCCCTGTGCTGTGTGATTGACAGCTGACCTCCAGGAGGTGAAGTGCAAAAACACCACAGCAATGAGCACTTAGCAGATGTTGACAAGTTGTTGACAAAAAAAGTCAGGATTTCCCCGCATGAACCCAGTTAGAGCAGAACTGGAAGCTGGTGTTTAGATGCAGAGCACGTAGAGGTGACGTCCAGCTGACAGGCAGTGCCAACCCGGCCGCCCGCCCTCCCTGCAGACCTCACAGTGTCGTAACATCCATCTCCCTCGAAGAGTAGAGGGGGGGACGATTGTTGAGGCATTTTAATAAAACCTCAAGCTGCAGCATTCAGCCGTATCAGAATATCTTTGTGTTCAGTCACAGATGCCTTTGCCCTTCATAGCGGTGGGTCTTTTCCCTCCAACAGGGGGGAAGCTGTTTGGTCCGAGCCCAGGTGTCTGAGGCGCTTGGCTGACATCCATTCAAACTCACTGGCGCAATTGTTTTCTTAACTCTTTTTTTCACACAAGTCTGTTCCACTGCAGGATGTACAAATCAGTCTGTCTTGACGTCAATGTGCCGCCTGTGATGCTAAATATCCCCCTTTCCTAGATTACTGTGCTCCTCTGCAGCTCCCTGTCAACAAATGTGTGAAGTTATAACTTGATAAAGCCATTGTGCATTTTTGCATCAGTTAAAGATCATAAAAGTCGTTTTGGAATGATGATTAGATTTTTAACCCCATGTTTTAGGCTAGAAGTCTGAGCAGACATGCCTGATCTGCAGAAGCTTGTTTGCAACAATTAAAAGCGGTAAAAAAAAAGTTTGATCACAAACAAGACTTTTTTATAATGACACACACAGACACACACCACGATGACACACACACAGAAAACAAAACCACCCTCACAGGAAGACAAATGGTTTCCTCTTAACACCTGTTGTGGTTGTGGCTGTTCCTCCTCTGGCTCTGTGTGTCGTTTCTCTGATTTATGACCCGGTATTTGTTGTTGCAGATTTTTATCACCAAGGCCACAGGCACAAAAAAATGCATCAACAAATCGTGTTGCTGTTTGAATAACAGTGACATTGCACAACGTGCAGAACTGATGCACACCATCAACCCAGTACTCTCTAAGAAAAAAAAAGGATCTGTAATCATCATCAATAAACATGTCAGCTTTGGTGGAATGCATGTCGGACGAGGTCTGAAGTTGGCAGCGATTTTTCCAAAATATGGTTTAACCTTTAATCTTGTGTGTGTACGTGTGTGTTTTATTTTCAATGAGGCTGACCACAAAAGCGGTCACGCTGCCACTCAGAAACACATAGTTGACATGGAAAACACAATCAGCGTCTCGACAAAGGCTGCGAGGAAAAGGCCTTTCACACCTCGGTCGCTCTGTGAGACTGAAACACCTCGCTCACTTCCTCTGCAGCAAACCCCTTTTGCCTCTTGTCATTGTGAAGGTGTTGTTCTTAGTCGACACTGCAGGTTAAATAAAGGTTGAAAAAGAAAACATTTCCCTTCATGGCTTTAGCCAGCAGGCTG